>NC_057804.1:592271927-592301029 GCF_018294505.1 Triticum aestivum | reverse complement strand
TGGCGTTGCGTCTGGATGAACAGGACCCTGTGGTGTGGAGGGCTGGATGAACAGTAGACGGTGGAGGGGTGGCCGTGGAGGGGTGGTTGAACAAGACCCCGTGGTGTGGAGGGCTGGATGAACAATAGATGATGGAGGGCTGGATGAACAGTCGATGGTGGAGGGGTGGTTGAATAGTAGCCGGTGGAGTAGCGGCGGTGGAGGATGGATGAACAGGAGCCCGTGGAGGCTGGAGGAGGTCGACGGTAGCCCGTGGAGGCTGGAGGAGGTTGACGGTAGCCCGTGGAGGCTGGAGGAGGTCGACGGTGGAGATGAATAGTATCTCGTGGAGTCCTGTTTTGCGGTACGCCACACCCTCCCGATGAACAGGACCCCCGTTTCGACCGTAGGAGGTCCGTTTCGTCCGTTTTGTGGTACGCCACACCCCTCACGATCAACAGGACCCCCGTTTCGACCGTAGGAGGTCCGTTTCGTCCGTTTTGCGGTAGGCCACACCCCTCCCGATCAACAGGACCTCCGTTTCGACCGTAGGAGGTCCGTTTCCTCCGTTTTGCGGTACGCCACACCCCTACCGATCAACAGGAGCCCGTTCCGAACGTAGGAGGTCTGTTTCCTCCGTTGTGCGGTACGCCAGGCCTCGTTTCCATCGCCTGTTCCATCCAAGCCGGTTGGCTCCGACGCGTTCCGTTGCCTCCCGATGAACACGCCGCATTCCGTTGCCTCCCAATGAACACGAGCATTCCGTTGGCTTCCCATGAACACGACAACGACGTTGTTTCTCCGTTCCGACCCAGCATGTATGTGCGAGTAGGCGTTCGAGACCCTGCCCGTATGTACGTACGTGGCCGTATTTTCTTTCTTGCACCCTCGCCGCTGTACGTACGTGTACATGCTACGTGCGCGCCTCTACATCGACACGTGCGCTCCTCTACTACAACACGTGCGTGCCTCTACATCGACCAGTATGTACGTAAACTTTCGCGACCAGAATGACAACGCTACGTACGCTTCGACCAGGTGGGTCCCGACTGTCAGGCACTTCCTTGCCTGCGAGGATGTAGCTGGTGGGTCCCAGCAGTCAGGGGGGCGAATCATTTTTTTGCCCAAACGCACTTCCTTGCGTGCGAAGATGTAGCTGGTGGGTCCCAGCAGTCAGGGGGGAAACATTTTTTTCCCGAAATACTGGTGGCCTGTCCGGTGGGTCCCTGCTGTCAGGTGGGGGAATAATTATTTTGCGCGTAATAAGGAGGCACTTCCTTGCGGCCGCCGTGGACCCAGCTGTCAGCCTCTCCATGCATAGTACTCTTCCGATGGAAGTCAGTCATTGACCACATTGACCACGCTGCACCGAGAGCACCACGGCGGTGGACGACGGTGAGGCCTAGGAAGGGGACAACATGGAGCCAGGGAATACGCAGCAGTGGATGCCCACGTGAAGAGGAGTACGAGGGTGAGGCTGCCGTCGCCAAAGAATAACAAGGGGGTGTGGGTGAGTAGAGGGATGGCCTGGCCAGCGGTGGGAGTAGTAGGGGGCGGTGAGGCCTCCGCCGCATCGCAGCCGGCCACGAGAGGCAGGAGCACGAGGCACGACCGGCGCTGGTTTGTGCGGCTGTAGTAAGAAGACCAGAGGTTGAAGAAGCACTACGGCCGTTGGATGGACATCGTACGGTCACTAGAGCTAGAATAGTGCATATTATTGACTAAGTTGACAAAGCCCTCCGTCCCCGTCAACTTAGTAGGCCCACAAGTCAGCCTGCCACTATACCGGGTCCCAGCTAACAGGCGGAGTATTCATTTTTTGTGCGTAATAAGGAGGCACTTCCTTGCGTGCAAAGATATAGCTGGTGGGTCCGAGCTGTCAGCGGCGGTAACGTTTTTTTCGCGAAATACAGAGGCCCTTTCGGTGGGTCCCTGATGTCAGGTGGAGGAATCATTATTTTGCGCGCAATAAGGAGGCATTTCCTTGCGTGCGGCCATGGACCCAGCTGTCGACCTGTCCACGTACAGTCCACTTCAGATGCATGTCAGTCGTTGACCACGTTAACCAGGCCGCGCCGAGAGCACCAGGGCGGTGGACGACGGCGAGGCCTAGGAAAGGAACGACAAGGATGTAGGGAAGACTCGGCAGTTGTTTCCCACGCGGAGGGGAGTACGACTGTACGAGGGTTTACTGGTTCGTCTGCCGTCGCCGGAGAATAACAGCAGGTGTGGGTGAGTAGAGGGATGGCTAAGCCAGCGATGGGAGTACGGTGGGGCGGTGATGTGACGCCCGGATAATTAGGCTACAGTAATCTCACGTTAATGATGCCACATCACCACAGTTACTATTGCTAATCTCGCGTTAGTTCGAAACCGATTCGAATTTGAATTTGAATTAAAGTCAAAAGATAAACGTTTTCAAACATTAAAACTAAAATGTTCATCATGTGGAAAATATTCATTTGTTAATATTGGTGGTGAACCAACATTTTTAAAAAGTGTTTAAATGCCCTAAACTATCCAAAACTGTGGCAAACAACCCCAAATTTTATCATTTCTATTTAAACAAAATTTCAAATGAATTCAAATACCTCTCAAACCTTTTGTAGCAGTGCCTAAAAGTGTAACATCAATTTTGGACCAAGTTCCACATTTTGAAAAAAATCATTTGATGGCTTAGTTAAATACAAACAGTGCATATTAAAAGAAAAAGCAAAGAACAGAAAAGTTTTAGAAAAGGAAAAGAGGTAGAGGAACTGCTACTGCTGCACTGGGCCCTAGTGGACATAGCGCAGAGCCAGCCCACCAGGAGCCATCCTCCTCCTCCCTGTTCACAGGGGGTGGTGGCACGCATCCGAACCACCATGGCTGCGGCTGTGGGTGCGTGGTGACCATCCCGCGGTTCCCCGTCGCGCATAAGGGCAGCTCCCTGCCCATCTCTCCCTCCCCGGAACCCTAGACCACCCACTCTTCCTCTCGCCCGCTCTCTCTCTTGACTTTGGCGGCGCCCGAAATCTCTGACGCCATGGCCGGCCCCGTCCGCGCGACTACCGTCACCCCCGCGTGCTTGGAGCTTGACCAGGAGCTCCGTTCTCCTCCACCACATCGTCCACGAGCACGGTCCCAAGCTAGGACGCCTCCAAGCCTCGCCATCGTCTTGTTCTTCCCGTCTGCACCGCCACGGTCCTCGCCTCGATTCGTCGCCTCCCGAGCTCCCTCGGCCTCCCCGACCACGTTCCCGGCTCCGTGGTGAGCTCCTCCCCTGTATCCCCCTTATCCCCCTCGATTTAGTCGCCTCTGTCACTGCCGCGCCCGAAGTTTTATGTGCGTGTGCGCTCGGCGCGCTCAGCCGAGTCCTGGCCGCCCCGGGGGCATTCCCTCGCCCCGCCCCACATGTGCTTGCTGCGCTCGCGCCGCCCGCTGCTCCTAGCCGCCCCTTGGGCGCCTTCCCCCGCGTGTTGCTACCGTTGCCGGCCCCGCCCCGGGCTACCGTGCCTGCCACTGCCATGCTGGCCGCCTCCGCCGGGGCTCCTCGATGGCTGCCGCGCCGCGGCCGTCCGCCGGTGGCGCCCGGTGGCCTCGCCCCGTTTTCCCCCCTGTCGGGCTCGCTCCCCCACTCGGGCCATCGCCCGTTCGGGTGGCGCCCGTAACCCGCACGCCCGCATAGGCTCCAGTGGCCCTATGACAATGGGCCCCACTCCAAAACGTTTTTTTATAAATAAACGAAATAAAAATAAATATATAAAAAATAATTAATTAATAATTAATAATTAATAATTAAAATAGTTAATGAATTAATTAAGTTAATTAATCATGATTAATTAATCTAATTAAGTAGATAGTTTAATTAAACCCTAATTAGACTAATCAGTCAATGACGAATGGGACCCACAAGTCAGGTTGACCAGTCAACTCTGTTGACTGCTGATGTCAGCATGACATCATGTTGATGTCATTAAATCATTTTCGAATTAATTAAATAATTAATTAAATTCCAGAAATTAATAAAATCTTTAGAAAATCATATCTTTTAATCCGTAACCCGGATTAAAATATTTTCAACATGAAAGTTGCTCAGAACGACGAGACGAACCCGGATACGCAGCCCGTTCGTCCACCACACACCCCTAACATATCAAACCCGCAACTTTCCCCCTCCGGTTCATCTGTCAGAAAAGACGAAACACCAGGAATACTTTCCCGGATGTTTTCCCCCCTTCACCGGTATCACCTACTACCGCGTTAGGGCACACCGAACACCGCGTATTGTCTTGTTACGCTTTGTGATGCTTTGATTGCTCTGTTATTTATTGTGTTCCCTCTCCGTTACTTCTTTCCGATAGACCCCGAGACTGCCGGCGACCCCCAGTTCAACTACGGTGTTGGTGACTCGTCCTTCTTGCCGGAGCAACCAGGCAAGCCCCCCCTTGATCACCAGATATCGCCTATTCTCCTCTATACTGCTTGCATTAGAGTAGTGTAGCATGTTACTGCTTTCCGTTAATCCTATTTTAATGCATAGCCTGACATTGTTGCTACATTTGTTGATACCTTACCTGCAATCCTAAATACTTAGTATAGGATGCTACTTTATCATCATTGGCCCTACATTCTTGTCAGTCTGCCTTGCTATACTATTGGGTCGTGATCACTCGGGAGGTGATCACGGGTATATACTATACATACATTCATACTATACAGATGGTGACTAAAGTCGGGTCAGCTCGAGGAGTACCCGCATGTGATTCTGATGAGGGGGATGAAAGGACAGGTGGCTCCATCCCGGTAGAGGTGGGCCTGGGTTCCCGACGGCCCCCCAACTGTTACTTTGTGGCGGAGCAACAGGGCAGGTTGAGACCGCCTAGGAGAGAGGTGGGCCTGGCCCTGGTCGGCGTTCGCGGATACTTAACAGGCTTAACGAGATCTTGGTATTTGATCTGAGTCTGGCCATTTGGTCTATACGCACTAACCATCTACGCAGGAGTAGTTATGGGTATCCCAGCGTCGTGGTATCAGCCGAAGCCTTCTTGACGTCAGCGACTGAGCGGCGCGCGTCGGGTTGGACTGCGTTAACGCAACTTCCTTTGTAATGGAGGTTGCTAGGTCTGCTCTTCGGCCGCCCACGCAACGTGCAGGTGTGCAATGGGCGATGGGCCCAGACCCCTGCGCGCATAGGATTTAGACCGGCGTGCTGACCTCTGTGTTGTGCCTAGGTGGGGCTGCGACGTGTTGATCTTCCGAGGCCGGGCATGACCTAGGAAAGTGTGTCCGGCCAAATGGGATCGAGCGTGTTGGGTTATGTGGTGCACCCCTGCAAGGAAGTTAATCTATTCGAATAGCCGCGATCTTCGGTAACAGGACGACTTGGAGTTGTACCTTGACCTTATGACAACTAGAACCAGATACTTAATAAAACACACCCTTCCAAGTTCCACAGACAACCCGGTGATCGCTTTTCCACAGGGCGACGAGGGGAGGATCGCCGGGAAGGATTATGCTATGCGATGCTACTTGGAGATGCTACTTGGAGGACATCAATCTACTCTCTTCTACATGCTGCAAGACGGAGGCTGCCAGAAGCGTAGTCTTCGATAGGACTAGCTATCCCCCTCTTATTCTGGCATTCTGCAGTTCAGTCCACTGATATGGCCTCCTTACACATATACCCATGCATATGTAGTGTAGTTCCTTGCTTGCGAGTACTTTGGATGAGTACTCACGGTTGCTTTCTCCCCCCTTTTTCCCCCTTTCCTTTCTTTCTGGTTGTCGCAACCAGATGCTGGAGTCCAGGAGCTAGACGCCACCGTCGACGACGACCCCTACTACACCGGAGGTGCCTACTACTACGTGCATCCTGCTAACGATGACCAGGAGTAGTTAGGAGGATCCCAGGCAGGAGGCCTGCGCCTATTTCGATCTGTATCCTAGTTTGTGCTAGCCTTCTTAAGGCAAACTTGTTTAACTTATGTCTGTACTCAGATATTGTTGCTTCCGCTGACTCGTCTATGATCGAGCACTTGTATTCGAGCCCTCGAGGCCCCTGGCTTGTATTATGATGCTTGTATGACTTATTTATGTTTTAGAGTTGTGCTGTGATATCTTCCCCTGAGTCCCTGATCTTGATCGTACACATTTGCGTGCATGATTAGTGTACGATTGAATCGGGGGCGTCACAAGTTGGTATTAGAGCCGACTGCCTGTAGGAATCCCCTTTCCAACTCCTTGGCCGAAGTTGAGTCTAGTCCATGAAAACTGTTTTACTAACATGGCTGTGCGACCCATGGGCCCATGTCGCCATTTGGGTGGTATTAGGATCTTTTATTCCTCGACCTATACTCTGGGACTCTGTCATCTCTTCTATTCGGGTTAAATGATTTTTGCTAAGTCTAACACTAGGTTCTCGTAACTACTTTCTCCCGAAGAGCCCTCACTCGAGATGATTGCTTGGTGCACCGAAGGATTCCAAAGATACTCTACGATGTTCTCCCGAGACACTTGTGCCCACCGCCCTTACAAACTCCCTACCATTGTTATATCCTTATGGATGACTATATACACGTGCCATTCTTACATTCAATCCTTTGGATCTTAATAGTACAAGGTGATCCGAACTGCTCCCCGTTGCTCCGAGAATCCTTTGAGCTTACTTCCTTGCAGTTCTTACCACATGAATACACCCTACGAATAATTTCTCGCAATTATCGAGTATCTGTTCTTTCCCAGTTGATTAATGTATTTCACAACTGTCTTCGAAATACCATTCGATCTTTCAAAAATCCTGAACAATCAATTGCTCTTGAAATTCTTGCTTGCTTGCATTATGGTTAATCCCATAAGTCTCGTAATCTTATTGGCATCCCTTGTCATTATCATCTTGAGTCTGTTGATTCAACATGTGTGCGAACGCACACAATGATCTATCAACCATTTTAAATTATCTTTCCGGCACATATGTCATTTTGAACATGAGCTGGATCTCGACCAACCTATTTGTCGTCAATTGTGCCTCTGGTCTATACAACTTATCCATCCTTGATCAAAGTGTCTACTTCTGATCCTTTGTTTTGGAAATCATAATTCCTTTGTTATCTAAGCATCGAATTATTCTGATGTTTTATAATATGATGCTCGTGCATTCTTTCTTCCTTTGATGGAGTACCGATACTCACATCAGCTCCGTTGTGGATCACCCGATCCATTGTTGGATTGTTATCCGACAGTGTCCTTCATATTCAATCACCTTGTGAGTTCTTCCCCTGATACATAGTGCCTTTGGTAAATTGTATCATCTTCTTGGCCAACCATGCTCTACTTTCGAGCTTGTGATATTTACTCTTGAAACTTGTGGTATATGATTCTAAGAAACCCTTATGGGTTGAACATATGCCTTCTCTAAACAGTGTGAACCCGAAAGTTTTCACGAGTCATACCATTCTGGTGTTTTTACCAGATAAATTTTCTGCTCTACAACTTCTTCGAAAACGAGAAGTAAATGATAGGTTAGGCATTGAAGAAGTGGGAGTCAACCTTGAACTTTGTGTTCATGCCCATGGATCCGATGTGGATCCTATCATGGAAGCTTCTTGAAATAATAACCATTTCCTTGATAAATATCATCTGGTATCTGTGAATTGATCCTTTGCAATCGTGGTTCCGACCATGATCTCCTTTAAATACCATTTCTCGTGCATGTTTAAGCACTTACCTTCTATAGAGCAATACCCTAGTCCAAGCTCTACTTTGGACTGTCGTCGAGTATTACCCCCTGGTATTTCGTGATTATCTTGGAACTGCATAACTTCTTATGAGTTCTTCATCAAGTACTACATTCTCACTGATTACAATCTTTCATGGGCTCTGAGTTATTAAACACTCAAAGACACCAATAACTGAACCGAGTCCGCACTACGGTTCAACTACTCTTAGTAATCTTCTTTAAGTACGAGTTTGTACCCGATCAAGCCATTCCTAGCCTGTTTGGCTATATCGTTGTCGTGATGATTTTAATTGTGCTACCTGGTCCTTATTCCCAGAGCACAACTTTCGATGATGAGCTAATCTTACGTCGATCTTCCTTGTCTTATTGTTTCACCTCAAACAACAAGCTTGAATCCGAGTTTGTCGTAACTGTGGTTTCAATAACTTTTCGCTCCATCATTCCTTTGACTTGATGTCCTCGCTAATTGATTACATCTTCATGAAATCTCTTGACAAATGTGTCGTGATCATCATCAACCTTATGATCTCTTCCAGGATATCAATCGGATTCATGATGAGAAATACCATCCTTGCCCTCGATGATTTGTGTTATCATCGGCCACTTTATTGCCTTCCCTCCAACACAAACTTGTTCATGTTTTGTGTTATACCTTGAGTTCCTTGCTATCCAGCATTTGTTCTTATTTACCTTGGAATATTACCACCTTTTATGTCAAGAATGTCGTGGGAATTTTACCACCTCTCGAGAATTCTTGATATAGTAATATCTCTCGCCATTTGCGTTCATTTCTTGGTTTCCTGTTGTTCCTAACCGGAATACCAAAAAAATGGGTTGTGATGTGTAAAATTCAAAACTTCTAGCAACCATATTGATTGTAAGTTAATGAATGATAACTTCATTCTTAGTGTGTTGGTTATTGAATCATCATTCTAAACATTGAACATGCTGCCTAAGCCCATATTGTGGGTGCACCTTTAAACCAATGGTTAATTGTGTATGTTTTCCTTGAGCATACATCATTATACCATTTGATCTGACAAATGTTATCTCCTTGTTCACATAACTGTGGAAATCCACCTTTTTGGAAATCTTAAGGATTGTCGCTGACTCCATCAGCTACCCCCTCATCCTCTCCTTGGTTTAAATGGTGAACTCTTGTGTTGGAACTCGCTCCCATAGTTCATTTCCCGAGAATCTTACATTGTCATCTCGTCAATTTGTGTTGCACCTTTTCTTCTCAGGTATCCTAAGCCTGAGGTATCATGACACCAATCGGATCTGAATCTCGGTTAGATATGATGGTTGGGACAACTTTCCAGGGGTTATGTTGTTGGTCCCTTGATGACCCGGTAATATGATGTCATGCCTAGCACCCCTGGCTGGAGGACCTATCATTATAATTTCTTTTGCAAGGATAACCATTCTTCTTGGAGGAAATTGTAAGACTTACTTATAAGTTGCTCCTGATGGATCATTTGTGTATCCAAAGTCTGGACCTTGATTGAAACACCCTATCATTGCTACCTCGAAGCATGACTATGATACCCCTCTCTTCAACAAGAACATTGGAGTCGCGATGCTAAATGTTCTTGGTCAGTTATCCAAACACCGTTGTATGGGTAACATCTTGATTAATCCTTGCCTCTCATCTGAATGGTTGGATACTTGCTCTCCTACCCTGTATGCCATGTTCTGCTTGTACATGGGAAGGATATACTCCTAATAATTGTGTGTAATGACAATTTTCCTTTAATTGTTCTGTTTAATCTAATAATCGCGTTTTCCTTTCCATTCTTTTGTTTAACCTTTCCTGTAATCTGACTTAATTGAGCAGAGATAATTCCCTGCTTCGGTAAGCACCTTGTTGTACCACTCTGTCTGTAAGACCCTGTTACTATTGTTGATGACATCCCGGTAACCACCGATGGACGAGAACTTTGCCTATTGGTCCGCCTCGTTCAACGAGCATGAAAATGGTTCTCTTTGTCCCTCGCCCTTGGTATCGCTGTTGTTGCCGACATAACTGACAGGCTACCCTCTGACATACCTTGCTTGCATGATCATGCAAGACGTCTTCGCCCTCCCTACTTTTAACCCACATGGTGGGCCCATAACCCACAGTTCCACAGGATCGAAACCTGACTCTCCTGTACAACCCCCTGTTCCCAAGGTTGTTCCTCGCGCGTGGCCTCGTATGTAATTCACGAGCCACCTTCAGGTCTCATATCGGACACAATACTTATTCCCGTTGCTTTGACCCTTTCACGCCCTATAACAGGCATCAAACGATTGCCTGCCCGCTCGAAACTTCCTAGGATACCTCCTTACTTTGCTCTCGATATTTTCTTAAGTTTCGATTCGAGAGTTACTTTCCGCCACCTTCCTCGATGTTGTCGACCCGATAGTCAACCTTGCCGAGGTCCGTTCTCCCAGAATGCCCACCCTTTATTCTTTCGTAAGTACGATGGAGTTCCTGAAGAAAGGATGCCGACTTCATCATGATGACCTGAAGCAGAGAAATGAAGACATCAATGTATTGGACCGGCCTCTTCGAGAAGAGCAAGCCAGGGTGAGAAGACCCGCTAGATTCGTTACCAAACCTTCCCCCTTTCACTACCTCTTAAATCTCGGGACGAGATTTCTTGTAGTGGAGGAGAATTGTGACGCCCGGATAATTAGGCTACAGTAATCTCACATTAATGATGCCATGTCACCACAGTTACTATTGCTAATCTCGCGTTAGTTCAAAACTGATTCGAATTTGAATTTGAATTAAAGTCAAAAGATAAACGTTTTCAAACATTAAAACTAAAATGTTCATCATGTGGAAAATATTCATTTGTTAATATTGGTGGTGAACCAACATTTTTAAAAAGTGTTTAAATGCCCTAAACTATCCAAAACTGTGGCAAACAACCCCAAATTTTATCATTTCTATTTAAACAAAATTTCAAATGAATTCAAATACCTCTCAAACCTTTTGTAGCAGTGCCTAAAAGTGTAACATCAATTTTGGACCAAGTTCCACATTTTGAAAAAAATCATTTGATGGCTTAGTTAATACAAACAGTGCATATTAAAAGAAAAAACAAAGAACAGAAAAGTTTTAGAAAAGGAAAAGAGGTAGAGGAACTGCTACTGCTGCACTGAGCCCTAGTGGCCATAGTGCAGACCCAGCCCACCAGGAGCCATCCTCCTCCTCCCTGTTCACAAGGGGTGGTGGCACGCATCCGAACCACCATGGCTGCAGCTGTGGGTGCGTGGCGACCATCCCGCGGTTCCCCGTCGCGCATAAGGGCAGCTCCCTGCCCATCTCTCCCTCCCCGGAACCCTAGACCACCCACTCTTCCTCTCGCCCGCTCCCTCTCTTGATTTTGGCGGCGCCCGAAACCTCCGACGCCATGGCCGGCCCCGTCCGCGCGACTACCGTCGCCCCCGCGTGCTTGGAGCTTGACCAGGAGCTCTGTTCTCCTCCACTTCATCGTCCACGAGCACGGTCCTAAGCTAGGACGCCTCCAAGCCTCGCCATCGTCTTCTTCTTCCCGTCTGCACTGTCACGGTCCTCGCCTCGATTCGTCGCCTCCCGAGCTCCCTCGGCCTCCCCGACCACGTTCCCGGCTCCGTGGTGAGCTCCTCCCCTGTATCCCCCTTATCCCCCCTCGATTTAGTCGCCTCTGTCACTGCCGCGCCCGAAGTTTTATGTGCGTGTGCGCTCGGCGCGCTCAGCCGAGTCCTGGCCGCCCCGGGGGCATTCCCTCGCCGCGCCCCACGTGTGCTTGCTGCGCTCGCGCCGCCCGCTGCTCCTAGCCGCCCCTTGGGCGCCTTCCCCCGTGTGTTGCTACCGTTGCCGGCCCCGCCCCGGGCTACCGTGCCTGCCACTGCCATGCTGGCCGCCTCCGCCGGGGCTCCTCGATGGCTGCCGCGCCGCGGCCGTCCGCCGGTGGCGCCCGGTGGCCTCGCCCCGTTTTCCCCCCTGTCGGGCTCGCCCCCCCACTCGGGCCATCGCCCGTTCGGGTGGCGCCCGTAACCCGCACGCCCGCATAGGCTCCAGTGGCCCTATGACAATGGGCCCCACTCCAAAACGTTTTAAAAAAAACAAAATAAAAATAAATATATAAATAATTAATTATTAATTAATTAATAATTAAAATAGTTAATGATTTAATTAAGTTAATTAATCATGATTAATTAATCTAATTAAGTAGATAGTTTAATTAAACCCTAATTAGACTAATCAGTCAATGACGAATGGGACCCACAAGTCAGGTTGACCAGTCAACTCTGTTGACTGCTGATGTCAGCATGACATCATGCTGATGTCATTAAATCATTTTCGAATTAATTAAATAATTAATTAAATTCCAGAAATTAATAAAATCTTTAGAAAATCATATCTTTTAATCCGTAACACGGATTAAAATATTTTCAACATGAAAGTTGCTTAGAACAACGAGACGAACCCGGATACGCAGGCCGTTCGTCCACCACACACCCCTAACATATCAAACTCGCAACTTTCTCCCTCCGGTTCATCTGTCAGAAAACACGAAACACCGGGAATACTTTCCCGGATGTTTTCCCCCCTTTACCGGTATCACCTACTACCGCGTTAGGACACATCGAACACCGCCTATTGTCTTGTTACGCTTTGTGATGCTTTGATTGCTCTGTTATTTATTGTGTTCCCTCTCCATTACTTCTTTCCGATAGACCCTGAGACTGCCGGCGACCCCCAGTTCGACTACGGTGTTGGTGACTCGTCCTTCTTGCCAGAGCAACCAGGCAAGCCCCCCCTTGATCACCAGATATCGCCTATTCTCCTCTATACTGCTTGCATTAGAGTAGTGTAGCATGTTACTGCTTTGCGTTAATCCTATTCTGATGCATAGCCTGACATTGTTGCTACATCTGTTGATACCTTACCTGCAATCCTAAATACTTAGTATAGGATGCTAGTTTATCATCATTGGCCCTACATTCTTGTTAGTCTGCCTTGCTATACTATTGGGCCGTGATCACTCGGGAGGTGATCACGGGTATATACTATACATACATTCATACTATACAGATGGTGACTAAAGTCGGGTCAGCTCGAGGAGTACCCGCATGTGATTCTGATGAGGGGGCTGAAAGGACAGGTGGCTCCATTCCGGTAGAGGTGGGCCTGGGTTCCCGACGGCCCCCCGACTGTTACTTTGTGGCGGAGCGACAGGGCAGGTTGAGACCGCCTAGGAGAGAGGTGGGCCTGGCCCTGGTCGGCGTTCGCGGATACTTAACACGCTTAACGAGATCTTGGTATTTGATCTGAGTCTGGCCATTTGGTCTATACGCACTAACCATCTATGCGGGAGTAGTTATGGGTATCCCAGCGTCGTGGTATCAGCCGAAGCCTTCTTGACGTCAGCGACTGAGCGGCGCGCGCCGGGTTGGACTGCGTTAACGCAACTTCCTTTGTAATGGAGGTTGCTAGGTCTGCTCTCCGGCCGCCCACGCAACATGCAGGTGTGCAATGGGCGATGGGCCCAGACCCCTGTGCGCATAGGATTTAGACCAGCGTGCTGACCTCTCTGTTGTGCCTAGGTGGGCTGCGATGTGTTGATCTTCCGAGGCCGGGCATGACCCAGGAAAGTGTGTCCGGCCAAATGGGATCGAGCGTGTTGGGTTATGTGGTGCACCCCTGCAGGGAAGTTAATCTATTCGAATAGCCGTGATCTTCGGTAACAGGACGACTTGGAGTTGTACCTTGACCTTATGACAACTAGAACCGGATACTTAATAAAACACACCCTTCCAAGTTCCACAGACAACCCGGTGATCGCTTTTCCACAGGGCGACAAGGGGAGGATCGCCGAGTAGGATAATGCTATGCGATGCTACTTGGAGATGCTACTTGGAGGACTTCAATCTACTCTCTTCTACATGCTGCAAGACGGAGGCTGCCAGAAGCGTAGTCTTCGATAGGACTAGCTATCCCCCTCTTATTCTGGCATTCTGCAGTTCAGTCCACTGATATGGCCTCCTTACACATATACCCATGCATATGTAGTGTAGTTCCTTGCTTGCGAGTACTTTGGATGAGTACTCACGGTTGCTTTCTCCCCCCTCTTTCCCCCTTTCCTTTCTTTCTGGTTGTCGCAACCAGATGCTGGAGTCCAGGAGCCAGACGCCACCGTCGACGATGACCCCTACTACACCGGAGGTGCCTACTACTACGTGCAGCCCGCTGACGATGACCAGGAGTAGTTAGGAGGATCCCAGGCAGGAGGCCTGCGCCTCTTTCGATCTGTATCCCAGTTTGTGCTAGCCTTCTTAAGGCACACTTATTTAACTTATGTCTGTACTCAGATATTGTTGCTTCCGCTGACTCGTCTATGATTGAGCACTTGTATTCGAGCCCTCGAGGCCCCTGGCTTGTATTATGATGCTTGTATGACTTATTTATGTTTTAGAGTTGTGCTGTGATATCTTCCCGTGAGTCCCTGATCTTGATCGTACACATTTGCGTGCATGATTAGTGTACGATTGAATCGGGGGCGTCACAGGTGAGGCCTGCGTGGCAGCAGAGCCGGCCGCGGGGAGGAGGGAGCAGGCAGTCCCACCGGCACTTGTTTGAGCGGCTGGAGCAGGAAGAGCAGAGATTGAAGAAGCACGATGGTCGTTGGATGGCAATCCAACAGTCACTGCTTGTGCGTCAACCTTTTTTAGGAAAGCCTCAAATCTGTGGAAAACAGCATACAACCCATCTGCCATTATTTCTAATAATTTACAGCCCATTTGCTAATTCTTAAGGTTTTTTTTGGAGCCCATATTCTTTTTGTTACCATTACAGCCCATACTGTGTCCACGGTTAAAAATATATATGAAATTTTGCATATTTCAGTGCAGTCCGAACTGTTTTTAATCCCGAAATATTGACTCACATTCAAACTGATTTTAAAAATAAATGTACACCAATATAAAATCCAACAAATTCTCCACGCATAAAAATTAATGTAATTTAAAATCTCGAAATGAAAAAAAAGATATTTGAAACTAATTGCCGGTTTGATGTGTTTTAAAAATGTACAACCCATTTCTCATTACTGATGGGCCATATTCTCGGCCAGCCGAATGAAAGCTCTCCTCGTCTTGAAAGATTTGCAGCCCAACGGGCCTGACAAAGCGACTTACTTGGCAAATCACAAAATAACTGGGCTGTGGCCGTGGACCCAGCTGTCAGCCTCTCCACGTACAGTACTCTTCCGATGGAAGTCGTTCCTTGACCATGTTGACCACGCCGCGCGGAGAGCACCACGGTGGTGGACGACGGCGAGGCCTAGGAAGGGGACGACGCGGAGCCGGGGAAGACGCGGCAGTGGAAGCCCGCGAGGAGAGGAGTATGAGGGTTCACTGGTTCGGCTGCGGTTTGAGGCTGCCGTCGCCGCAGGGCCTGGCCAGCAGTGGGAATAGTAGGGGGCGGTGAGTCCTCCGCGGCAGCACTGCCGGCCACGGGAGGTAGGAGCATGAGGCACGACCGGCGCTGGTTTGGGCGGCTGGAGCAAGAAGACCAGAGGTTGAAGAAGCACTACGACCGTTGGATGGACATTGTACGGTCACTGGAGCTAGAATCGTTCATATTGACTAAGTTGACAAAGCCCTTCGTCCCCGTCAACTTAGTAGGCCCACAAGTCAGCCTCCCACCAAGGTGGGTCCCAGCTAGCAGGGGGAGTATTCATTTTTTTGTGCG
Source organism: Triticum aestivum (assembly GCF_018294505.1). Lineage (NCBI taxonomy): Eukaryota > Viridiplantae > Streptophyta > Magnoliopsida > Poales > Poaceae > Triticum > Triticum aestivum. Next base: position 592,285,604 of record NC_057804.1, on the reverse strand, counting down.
TAATAAGGTGGCACTTCCGGTGGGTCCGAGCTGACAGCAGGGGGGGGGGGTTCGCGAAATACGGTGGCCCGTCAGGTGGGTCCCAGCAGTCAGGGGCAAATATTTTTTTCCGCAAAATACAATGGCTTATCCAGTGGGTCCCTGCTGTCAGTTGGAGGAATCATTATTTTCCGCGTAATAAGGAGGCACTTACTTGCTGCGGCCGTGGACCCAGCTGAGACTCTCCACGTACAGTATACTTCTGATGGAAGTCGTTCCTTTACTACGTTGACCTCGTCGCGTTCCGTTGCATGCATGCATCCATGGGCGTGGTGCGTCCCCACTGTCAGCCTCTCACGTACATTCATCTTCCGATGACTCTCGGTTGTTGACCACGTTGACCACACCGTGCCGAGCGCACCCAGACTGAAATGACCTGGAGATGGGGAAGATGGGGCAGTGGAGTCGCAGATGGAGAGGAGAGGGAAACTTCACTGGTTCGGGTGCACGTCAGCATAACCGCGGTGCCGCCCACGGGAGACAGGAGCAAGAACAGAGGTTGAAGAAGGAGCACGGTTGTTGGATTAACATCCAACGGTCCAGCGGCTAGAATCATTTGTTGATTAAGTTGACAAACCGTGCGTACACGTCCGCTTAGCAGGCCCACAAGTCAGTTACCAAATCTGATGGGTCCCAGCTGTTAACAGGATGAATAATTGTTTTCGCAAAACAAGGAGGCACTTCCTTCCGTGCGAAGATACAGTCGGTGGGTCCCAGCTGTCAGGTGGAGGAAACATTTTTTCAGCTTAATAAGGAGGAACTTTCCTTGCATGTGACCATGGACCTCGTGGGTCCCAGCCGTTAGGCTCTCCATGTATAGTCCTCTTCTGATGATTCTTGTTTGTTGACCACGCCGCACCGAACACAGCGAGGCGGTGGACGATGGCGAGGCCCCGGACGGGAACGACTCGGAGATGGGAAAACGTGGCAGTGGAGTCGCAGATTGAGAGGAGGAGAAGGGTTATAACTGGTTGTGTTGCAATTCATATCAAACTCAGGTTCATAGGACACTTTCATATTCATAGCCAACATTCACTATCAACAACTCAAAAGATTCATATATACACAAGCTCAGCATATCTATGCATCCAAATGATTGATAGATCACACGATAATATTCATACATAATTCACAAAAGATTCAGATATACACATGTTCAGTATGTTTATGCATCCAAATGATTGAGATCACAACCAATATGATCCATGGATGAACTTTAATTACCTAGGGTACAGACTGGTAAATGCTGTTCAATCAGAGGTACTTCTTTCTAAAATTAGTTCTTGTATGAGTAAACTTTCGAGTACATAAGAGGCAGCACAGACAATCTGAACTTTGCTTGTAGGTTTATCCTCAAATAGTGGCCTCGTTCTGAGGGAGGTTTGGGCAACTTGGCCACTACTTTAATCCAACTAGTTTACTGGCTCATCTTGGTCCTGTATCTTGCCAAAATTCTACATTACAGACGAGAAAGGAGGCGGTTGAGAAAATGAACCACCCAAATTTTTTGTGCAGTTCAACTGAAATGGAGCATCCTTGGCGTGTAGACTGATTAAGTGCCAAATGAATATACGCGTCAACCAACTTGTCTGGAATCTTTAGACTCCATGCCATATAGTTCGCTACCATATGTGCCGATAACCAAAAGGCACAAGTTGGCACCAAAGACTAGACTGCGTTTTTCTGGACTATGCACCAAGCAATATTTTTGGCGTTCACTCTCCTAATACTTGGAGTTTGACAATTGGTTGACGCCGGTTGATACTCGAATGAATATAGGCACTTCTTGTCAACATCGATGCTTGTCTGAGTGAACTTTGGAGTACATAGCAGCAGCATAAGTACCTGTCCATCTGATCATTTTGTGCAGTTCTACTAAAATCACCCGATGTAATGATTTGCCTGCGAGTTCAGGCTCCAAATTACTCCTTTATGAAATCGGCAAACAGTAGCACAATACCAAATTAGCAATACATATGACAGGCACAATAGTCAGGATAAAGACCAGTACCAACCTGTGTGAGGTAGCATATCAATTACTATTTCCTTTAACTGGAAGCCGAGATAAGCCAAGCGACTGACAGCAAAGGAAGAAAGCAATCAGAGATTAGCGACTGACAGGAAAGGACGGAAGCTATCGAGGCAATGAAGCACCCCAAATTTTTATGCAGTTCCACCAAAATCGAGCATCCATGTTGGCACATATATTGAGAGAGTGAGATTACTGTAATAGTGGGACTAGTTGATGGAACATACACTAACAAATAGAAGCACCCTCATTATCTTAATGGGTAAAGCTAGCAACATAGTAGTCTTGCTTAAAGAGAGGTATTAGTTTATTTAATCAGTGCCAATTAGCTCCACTCAACACTCAAAGCATTGCCATTTATCATAGGTTGCAAAACTTAGAAGTGCAAAGATAAAGGAGTTTCTCATGACAGTAGCAGGATACAAATAGAGATGACAACAAACTAATATGGATGAAGGCCTTAGGCCCGTACCAACCTGAGAAAAAAGCTTATTCATGTAGTCCCATAAGAGATGATAAAGCACTCACTGGAATCACACAATAGTATATATTTTTGTGCACTTCAAATGTATGGTTGAAATCACTCTTGTTTACCAGTGCTGAGATTATATCGAAAGATTATCAAGAACTTCCAGCAGAGTTAAAGCACTGGCTGGGATACAGTTCATTGTATTGTGTTGTGTAGTTCCACTAAAATGTATGATTGCCACAACATGATCCCTATTTGCACAAGTAGGAACAAGGTGAAATCTTCATTACCTTAGTGAGAAAGGATAGGAAGACATTAGCATATTACTCAAACAGTAGCATCAAATTCATGATGGACAATACGCAAAACATTGGCTCATTGAACCAATGGCAATAAATTTATATGCAAAACAATAGCACTATTATGTCATGACACTAATAATATTCCCTCCCTGCTCCACCACATGATTCACCTCCATAGACAAACATTCACACATACAAGATTCCACATAGGGTCCTACTAAAGATTTGTTTAACTCCAACAGGAAAATTAGGCAGTAATAAATTAGTGGTACTTAAGTACTCCTAATTAATTAAGTGAGACAGCAGAAGTGGAAGGGCTCCTTGGAGGATCGTCTCACATGTAAGGTAGTCGTTGTCGGAGCCCTTGAATAGCCTCGACTGAGGCCTCTGGCTTCAGCAAGATCGCCTTGGCACTGTTTATTCTTCTTCTTCTTCCTCTTCATGCTCTGTTTCTCTTTCTCCTCACCAGTTGGTGAAACCAAGTACATGATTGGCCTTCTAATTCAGAATTGGTTTTGTCAGTGAGGGAGTACAAGTGTACTAGTAAAAAATATCATTATTTTCTCATGGCAGTCGGAAAATAGAGATGAACGCATGTATTAAATATCATTCTTACCTAAAGGAAGGTTATGGCACCAATATGGATGATGAGGATTGGAACACAGATCTCCCTTTGTGCAGTTCCACCAAAATGAACCAACTGTTCAATCTGACATTCTAGTTAAACAACACAAAAGTCACTTCTTTTAAGAAGAGTTTTGTGCAGTGCACCAAAAGGTCACAACAGCATCCAGGTGAATTGGATATCCCTGTTTGCACAAAAAGGCAGCAAGGAAACAGTCAGGGTCTCAAACAATTATAGGCAAAAACATTTGGCTAAACTTGTCAGAGTCTCAAACAATTACAGGCAAAAACAGTGGCATGGCTTCATTTTTACCAGGGACATAATATTAAGAACAGCTAAGGCTGCGTTCGGTTCACAGGTTTGGTGCATGATTTTCATAGGAACACAATTCCTATGGTATTCTTTCCCTTCCAACCGTTTGGAACACGGGAAAGGTGAATAGTGTTTCATAGGAAAGCTGGTCTGGTAGTACTGATTCCATCGAATTAGAAACATCCACGTGTTGCTCATTTTTTGGGCGGAAGCCCGAGGCAGGCGCTCGCTGCCATACGTTAGACAGGTTGCTGTGCTGTGTTTGCTGGAATAAAAAAATCAACCTATGTGTGGTACGTGAGGTGAGGACAAGAGTAGTCACGGTGCAGCTGAATAAACAAACATCATCTCATACTGCCAAGCATGCTACTCTAAAAAAACAAATCTGTACATTTCGTAGTCCATCCGAACACATTCTCTTGAGAGTTTCCTCCGGTTCGCTGTTCCATAGTTTTATACCTACATTCCTTTCCTATTCCTCTATTTTCATCAAGACCTATGTTTTCTTCCCTTTTATTCCGACCGGAGCCTAAATATTTGGTATAAGGGCATGGGACAGTGGGTGCACCAGCAGTACATCACCATGTACGTAAACAGGGGCATAAAGTGGTGATTCATAGTTTGTTGCCCCGAGAAACAAACATCCAAGAAACATATCTTGGTTGGTCCCATTTTTGTTCACTCTAGCCACCTACTCCTATGTGTGGATAGCAAATCTAGTCCTGGTCATACCACTGTGTACAACGTTACCCCTATATTTCCCTTTTCGACCAAGAGACCGGTTGGATGACTAGTCTGTACTACTTTCATCCCCTTTCCTTCCTGTTTGTACCAAGTCCGATGTACATACTAAATTCACCCACCCCCACTTTATTTCAATGACAAGTATTTTCGGATGGAGGGAGTACAAGATTCGACTCCATGAAGTAGCTTTACCTCTAACAATACAAGAAAAAAAGGTGACGTTGGACCATCCGATCGAGAGGGGCTGAGAGGTAGAAAATGATGCACATGCAGCGACGTAGCGAGCTGGGGAAGTAGAGCTAAGGAGGTTTCGAACGATGATATACCTGAAGGTCGTCAGGATGTGGATAGGTGGGAGGCGGGAGGCCGGATCTACCCACAGGCAACGATGAAGGGATCGGAGGTCCTCCCGCGCTAGTGCTCGGCCAGAGATAACGGTGCGGCCGGCAGTGGGTCTCCTCCCTCGCTGTCGACGACGGCCTAGACGCTGCCCCTCCTCCCCTTCACCGGCGGAGGGGGCTACGTCTGGATCTGTAACCAGCAGTGAGGATAGAAAGCCAGTGTTTTTTGAAGGGAGAAAGACAGTGTTACTACCCCTATCTTGTTTAGATCTGGAGAGGATGAGAGTGTGTGAATAGAGCAGCCCTAGCAAGCAAGCGCGGAAGCTCCAGCCTATATATAAGTAGTGGGGTAGTTTTCCTTTTTCACTCCATCAAAACAATCGTTTAAAATTGTGTACTACTACATGCCAGGTCATGGTTTTTTTAGTTGTTGATTGTTTTTTGAGATAGCTACCCGCTTGTTCCAACTGGTGTTACGGTGTGCCAGGTCGCACTTTGTATCATTCAAGTCTGGTACTACAAGTCCCTCCATTAAATGAACAACTACCCCCTGGGAAAAATTGTGAACAAGCCCACGGCTAAAATTAGCGGAAACGTGGGTTGCCCCAACATGCATTATTATTTATATTTTCTACTCCCTCCGTTCCTAAATATAAGTCTTTTTTATTAGCCACACCTAAGACAAGAATTTTGTATTAGCAGTGAACCCCACATGTCATAGACACAAAAATTGTGGCAAGATTCCCTTAGGCAAGCCAAAGTGTGTCTAACAATTTGAGCAACTCAGGTTAGGCAAGTGTGGCAAGTGTGGGAAAAATAATGTGGCAACATAAGACAAACATAGTCACAATCCAAACAGCCCCGTGATTTTTTGTGACCTGCATGAAAATTTGGTTAGTTAACTTTATAGTCAAAATTTGGCAAGGTGCATCAAATCAACACATGCAAGTATCAATAGGAAAGTCACAGCATGCATGCATGCGTTGTACTCCCTCCGTTTCCAAATATAAGTCTTTTTAGAGATTGCAACAACTGACTACTCCCTCCATTCCTAAATGTAAGTCTTTTTAGGGATTCCACTACAAACTACATACAGATGTATATAGACATATTTTAGAGTGTAGATTCACTCATTTTGTTCCGTATGTACTTCATAGTGAAATCTCTGAAAAGACTTATATTTTGGAACGGAAGGAGTACATACGAAGCAGAATATGTCTACTCCTACATACGAAGTAGCCCATTTGAAATGTGTAAAAAGACTTTTATCGAGTGCAGTGCTTTGATGTGTCGCGTCAACTCGTACAAGACCGAGAAATTTGATTACTACGACGCCCTCTCCCTCGTGGACTGAGCTCCGGTGCCTAAAGTGCACCTGCCTTTGGCTGCATGACAGGTGGGCCAACCACCTGTTGGGCCCACCTGTCATGGACGCAAAGGCAGGAGCAGTAAGTAGAAGCTTTTGCTACACGCTATCCCTCCCGCACGAGGTGGACGGACATGCAGGAGTGGATTCGATACTGTATAAGTAGGAGTAACATCATTGTTCGTCTTCTCAAAGAGGCGAAGAGCCAAGCGCAAACCGAACGTGGCAGTTGCGAACGCTCGCGTGGTGCGGTTCCTTGGAGTACTAGCCAGTCTCTTGCATGAGACAAAATTGCTATTGTTTAACAATGAAACTCCATTATCCATTGGTTGATACTCATTCTGCATAGGTCCACGCGCTTAGCACTGTTTCCTCCTGGGGTCACCAATGTTTATTTGCTAATTAATAGCATTCCATGCAATGAACTAGCCATTGCAAGTCATTAAAAGCATGCACACCTCTCATATCTTATTGGTTGATACGTATGTCAAGTAACAAGAAACAAGGTAGAAGTTAATGCACCGCGCCTAAGTCTTTTGGGACTATTTGGTTTTCGTAAGATGACTTACACACCTAGACGGAGGGAGTAGTATAGACCTATAAATCGGAAAGGAGTATTTGCCTTTCTAGAGATTTCAACAAGTGACTACACTTTGACTCAAAAAAAAAACAAGTGACTAGACTACACCGTGTGCACTACCCCCTCCCTTCTGGTTTATAGGGCTCAAATCTCAAATCTCATGAACCAAGGCATTTTGCTATTGGAGGAATGTATCTCATACTTTAGAAAACTACCCTAATTAAACTCATGCATCAATTACGTAGTTCTCTCATTTTCCTCTCCGCCTTGGTCGCGGTGCACAATATTGAGCACTCCTATATGACTAGCCGCTCTATCTACATGCGGGACATTTCAAAGCATCCGGGCCCGCGTGCCATCCACCAAATCACAGCAAGGTGCTATAGTCGAGACTCACCTGTCACCTCGGTGTGGCCGTCATGACCCGTCATATCACAAAACCCACACCTTTACCAGTAGTGGTAAGGTGGCCTCCAAGTTGGACTGGACGAAGCAACCATCATTTCATTGGAACACTCATTCAAGCCCTTTTGTTCCCTTTCTTGAAGAAAACCGCACTCCAGGCTACTCACTTCTACCATTTTTCTTCTCTACCGACGAAGGAAAGGTGGGCGAATCAGTTATGCTGCTATATTTCCATTCCAATAATCTTCTTTTTGCGAAGCACCGACCGATTCTCACATCCTATTATTTTCCCATTTTCATTGCGATTGTGGTTTCCTTTCAATTGCTTTTTGTTTGTCAATTCATTGATGGATCCTGGAGCACTAAGCAAAGAGTTGCCGGCGGACAACCCACTGGAGACAGCGATCCAGGAAGCGAGCACCGACCAACGAGTTGACCATGTTGGTGGGACAACCCATGGAGACAAAGAACTCCAAGAAACAAGCACTGGCCAAAGCGTTGAGGACGTTGGCGGACGAACTCCTCAAAGAAAGTTGGAAGAATAGCAAGGGCCCAACCGTGCCTACCCCAGGAACTCTGATTGCCACCTATGTGAGGCTCAAGACCGAGTTTGAGGAGATAGTCGCTATTGAGAAGCAGTATTCCCCTGCCAAGGTGATGGCCCCCATCGAGGACGAGGAGATGGCCCCCGGAGGGATGAGATCCCCCGGTGAGCTGCACAAGGTAAAAAATAATGGCTTATTACCATAGTTGTGGTTTTTGATTATATGCAATGTGCTTGCTTTTTGATTGTTTGCAATGTGCTTGCTAATATGTTAGGGTTGTGCAGGTGCAGGTGGTTGTCCTTGATGATTCCGATGTCGTGGCCTGTCCTGTTGGCATCGCCCCGGAGATCGATTCCGATGCCGCTGTCCATCCTGTGGAGATCGCCCCAGAGATCGATTCCGATGTCGCGGTTAGTCCTGTGGACATCGCCCCAGAAATCGATTCCCATGCCGATGTCCGTGCTATGGTCATTGCCCGAGAGATCGATGACAAGAAATAGTTGGTCGCGCTAATCCTTCAGGGTAGTTTGCATTGCCCTGTGTTTAATTACCAGAATGATGCGTGTTATCAAACCATCTTAGGGCTAGTGCACTGTCTTGTGTGGGCGGATCTTGCTACTTTTGTTTGATAGTGAATCATGCGATGAATCATGCGAACCCTCTCCAAGTTATGGAAATAGATGTATCCTCACCAGCTTTTGATGTAATATAAGGCATGCTTAGATGTAAGTTTGAACTGTTCATCATATCAGTAGGGCTTGTTTGATGATTCTTGGTGTTAGTAGGCTAGCTACTGTGCAAGCTATAGTACTTTCAAAACACTCACCGAAGAGAAACGTTGGGGCTGATGAGCTCGTGGTACGCTTATACTTATCCCTCGTCGATCGACCAATAGACCTAGCTCCTAAAATTGTAGGCTTAGCGATCGATCATACAATAGTCGACATACATTCAGGCCTCATTTGGTTCATAGGGTAGGAAAATCGTAGCAAAAGTACAGAGAACGTGCAACACAAAATCATAGCAGTGCAGAGACGTACTCCCTCCGTTCCAAAATAGATGACCTAGGCGGGCTAGTTTGGCCTAGTGGGTTTTAGTGATATGACGTGGTACATTGCCATCCAGTCTTCGCGTGTGGTAGCAGTATTGCGGGTACAGTAAGTTTTCTTGAAGAAGCGGAATTCAACGAAGTCATGATGGTTCCTTCGTCCAAACAACTTACAGTGGGAAAGGTTGGGCCTGCGATACGACTGGGGTAGACCAGGATAATTTTGTGTATGGCAGGTGGACCAGGATGGTTGATGTCCCACATGTTGGCGAATGAAAGTATTCTTTCTGATATAGAGGACGAACAACGAGTATTCATTGTTTATTTTTGATGAAAGCTATTGTCTCCACTATTACTCCTTGACTTTGTCAATGCCTCTCTCTCCTCCACATAAGCGGGGACTACTTGCTGTGCATGCAGCGGGCAGCTGGCGTCTTGAGGGGCCAGGGCGGTGAGAGCGGGCTCCGGAAGCGGTCCGGACTCCAGCATGGCCCACCTCACATTATCACCATATATTTCTTGGAGTCCGTGCGCGGCGGGCGGGAGATCTCTTCTCCCTCCCCCGTTTCTTTCTTCTCAGCCGACGCCCGCCGAGCGATTAGATTTCGGCTATCGACAGTTTATTCTTTTTTGAGGAATCGACGGTTTATTCAATTATGGTCCCCTATGTCAGTGAAATTGCAAGACAACGTGTGTCCCCTCTGGTGAGCGGCGTGTGAGCCGGACTGTCGGGGTTGTGACGCGTACGAGTCGTAAGTGCACCGCCTTTTCCTTTAGAACTTGCGAAGCGTAACATTTTCGCGCGATCGATCAATAGAAATCCAGAACAAAATGACAAGGGCGGTGCTTTCCCGCTCGTTAGGCGGGCTAGTTCGAGTGGTATGACGTGCTACAGTGCCGTCCACTTGCTCCATTTTTATGTAAGCAAGAGTTTACACTCTTACGCGGGAGGAGTGCGAAACACCGCGGATCTGATTTTGATCGAGGGATAACTGTTCCCTGCCAAATAATGGATGATTCTTAGCGATTATAGCATGATAGTTAGGGCATCTCCAGCGCTGGCCCACAAATTTACACCAGCATCTGTCCCAGGACACTGATGGATGCCATCCGATGCTGCCCGCATACCTTTCGACAACTATATGAACTAACCGGACGAAATTCATGCAAACAAAGCAAATTTCAAATTAACCAGATGAGATTAACCGGATGAAATTCATTACATTTCGAAAACTTTTCCTACAAACTGGATGAAATTCATTACATATTTCGCACAAACCGTACTAAACCTACTGTAAACCTAATCTAAACGATCGCCGGTGCCCGACCACCATGTCCGGCCATGAACCCGAGAAAGCCGGCCATTGCCTTTGCCTCCTCCTCATCCGCCTCGATAACCTCCTCCTCCGGCCGGAGCACAAGGTTATGAAGATTTCCGCCTCCACGTCGCCGTCAAGCGGCTAATCGACCGCCGTTGTTTACCCCACCAAGCTTGGCATCGACTGAGTGGAGTAGCGGTGGCCTTCCGGGGACCAGAGCGGCGGCGACCTACCATGTACTAATCTTCCTCGCTGCCGGCTACGCCCGCGCGCCGGCTTCGTGGTCGTGGCGGAGGAGGGCGGCCCGGGTGTGCCGGCGATCTCCTTCGTTTGCTCTTGCGACAGTACGTCGAAGAGAGCTTTGGAGCGCGCCCGGAGCGGAGCCGTCGATGTCCCTCATCTGCTCATGTGACAGTACGTCCAAGAGAGCTTCGGAGCGCCAGGAGGCCATGGTTGAAGTGGTGCCGACAGAAGGAAGGGACCGGAGGAGAATAAGTGTGGGTCTTTGGCTATGGCTGGGAGCTGGGGCTCAAGTTAATATAGCGGGTGAATGGCAATGAGCCGCGGCAGACAGATGGACAACTGGCGCCGGAGTAGGTTCGTCGGGCGTGAATGCGGACGCTGCATCAGTGACTTAACTGCAGATGCGTTTGGGTTACTGACATGTGGGCCCAACGGGCGTCTGGCCTGCATGTCAGTGACACACCAATTGCACCTGCAGTTAAGTTTGGTGAATGCGGCATTGATATTCTGGAGAGACGGTGACCGTTTCAGGCGGGAAGCGCGCACTAGCGATGGAAGGGGTTTCGGTGTGCAGTGGCACTAAGATCGGTCGCTCATGATAGTACATACTCTATACCATACTACCATAGTACCCTCTCTAGCTTAGGCTGTTTTATAGATTGTCATTGTGATGGACGATATACATGAGCAAGGTGGTCCGAGTATGACCGTTGGTGTTGAGCCAGGTGAATACATGCTCGGCGTTCGCGTAGGCCTCCATCAAACGTCTAAACAGTAATGTCAGGCACCGCCGGGGCGCGCAGGTGATGGGCTCGCCGTTTGCGTTGCGCCATGAGCAGGACTTTGATTTAGAGGGCGACGTGCATGCATTAGCATGCTTTGACAGCGTGAGCGTGAGTGTCTGACGCGAAGTATTTCATTTTCATTTGGCTGACAAGGGTGCGTTGCAGCGACGAGTCCGTGGTTTGATTCCCCACATACGCATAATTTTGGTTTTTACAGTATTTCTTTCTCCATTCACAGGTAGGCCCATGTAGATAGATAAAGAACACGAGTTGATGAGGCGCATGCGGATTGTTTGACTGGTCAACCATACAAATACGAAGCTATACGCTGAGCCAGCGACCGTATAATCACCATATCTCGTATACAATGATCAAAGTGAGCTATCAAGACAAGTTCGATGACCGCCAATGCATTTTACTCGGTAATAAATGACCAGGATTGAAGGGGAATCCTAATTTGCTTTGTCTTCTGTTCTTGAGCTCTTGACAAACCAATGCACTATACGGTTGTCCGGCCACTCCACCCCCGAGCTCTCACCAAGCGTCGTTCATGCCACCGCGCCGCACACTAACCGGTAAGGCAGCGATGGCATCCCGCCGCGCCGAGTTCCTCGCCGCCCACGAACGCACACAAAATGGTAGGGAAGCGATGGCATCCTGCCGTGCCGAGTTCATCGCCGCTCGCGACCTCACAACTATGTGGGAGGAATTTGAAGAGGCCAAGGCCGAATGGGAGGTAGAGCAAGAGGCGGCCAAAGCCGCACAAAGGGAGCGGAAAAGTCAGAAAGCACTCAAGAAAATAGAGGCCCACCGCCACAAGAAAGAAAAGGACGCACGCGCTGCTGCGGAGAGGTCGGCGGAGATCCAAGCACGGTGGAGTGTCGCCGACAAAGCCGGGAAGGAGAACGACACCTATCTCTAGTAATCCAGCAGCCTGTATCGCTTCTCGCTCCTCGTCTCTATCAAAGTGCGGCGGGCTGGCGTTTCCGCCGTCTATTGAGGTCGGTTAACTATCACATGTTAGCGACATGCCAAGAGCATTCTAAAAAAATTCCTTTCACGTTCCGTTTTCAAATAGAAAAAAATTCCTTTCACGTACGAATTTGCCTGTATGCTTTGAGCAACTTGCATGTCCTATACTGCTCCTGTTTGATACTCTAACTTAGCTAGAGGTTAGACTAACTCATGACTAACCCTGAACTAACTGTAGCCAAAGAGGTGTTTGGGTGACATGGTTAGATTGACAATAAATGCACTTCATGGAGAGAGAAAAGTGATTTTTCAGTGGTCCCAATGAGAACTATCTCCAGTTAGCACCTCTTGGGTGGGATAGTTTTTTTTGGTGGGTTCGGTGCAACTTGCTCCAATTTAAACCCTCATGCTTGGATACTTTAGGGCTATTTGAGGCCCAACTAGCTCAAACTAACTCTAACCCATGGATCCAAACAGGGCCTATGGCCAGTCTCGACGCGGAGCAGTCGCGTGCACCAGGAAGCGGCGCTCTCTTGGCCGTCGCACCACTTCAAAGCCGGCGCCAGTGAGAGGTCGCCTCCGCTCTGGCCGGGCATTAATGCGTCACTGACGCTCTAGGGCGACGCTGACCGTTTCACGCAGGAAGCACGCACTGGCAAGGGAGTATAGGTTTTGAACCATTTCAGGTGTAGTAGTAATGGTAGTTTGCAAAACTATTCAATTATTGCACTCAGTTTCCTAAGAAATAGTGGTAAAAAACATTACTCCACAACCCGCTTCCCTTCTCCTTCCTGCTCGTGATTTACGTGGCCATGTTAACGTGGTTGTGTCAAAAAAATGTCACTTCCTGCTCGTGATTTGCGTTATACAATTACAAGCAAGATTCTCGTGCATTGCACGGAACATCAATATGCATTTTTTTACAAAACACCTATTGTGATTGACCCATGCAGGAGTAATCCCATGTGTAAAAACTAATGATATCTTGAGAATTTTATCGGAAAACTGGTATCTCGAGAATGTCGTCGAAAAAATGAAAGATGAGAGATATGGCGAGAAGGAGTGGAGCGTGGTGGTGACTGGTGGTCGGAATGGGCGGCGGCATGGGGATGGACAGCGCCGGCAGGCGGCAGCGGCCACCATGCATGCTAGATTGTTCCAGAGACTTATTCCTTTTTAGTTGCTGAGCAATGAGGTTGCGGGAGATAATGATGTGGAGAGAGGTGCAGGTATCTTTTGTAAAATTATCATAGTTTGCTTCCTATCCGTCAGATATAGATCATACAGTATGTATTACAAGATGGCAGACACACCATCATCGCCAACTCGTTTTCTTATAAGGGTACAGATGATAAGTTTGCTGACTACTAAAGTAAAGTGGAATCTGTCCATGTTATGCAAGTAAATAAAGGTGATTGTTTATCATACGGGTAAGGTTGGATGAAGGGTGGTAGGAACAAATGCTCCGCCTAGAGCATGTGTGTGTGAGATGGAGTCTTAGTGTGTGTGGGGTGTGTGTGTGTGAGAGAGAGAGATGGAGTCTTAGTTTGTGT
>NC_057804.1:592260696-592271076 GCF_018294505.1 Triticum aestivum | reverse complement strand
AGGAGAACGATTCGATGTGGCGTTAGGATTGAGGGTAATTAACTACGTATGGAGACATAGAGACCTTGAACGTGCATGTGTGAGAGGTATACATGTATACGTGGGATGTGTGTGTGTGCGCGCGCGCATGATCAAGATAAAAGAAAGAAGACATAAGTCCTAAGATCAACGACATGGGAGAGACGGATCGGCATGACAATATGCATGCATGTGAGAATGCAGGGAAGAAGGCCCGACAATTGAGCATGTGTTTTTGTCTTTAAGAGATAATGGCGTGGGCTGGAGCATGCATCTATGGCGAGTAGAGGGGGTGAGGCGCAATGATTGTGAAAAAGGGATCAACCTATAAATGCATATGTATGGATAGACATATATAGTGTGGGTGATAGGAAGCAAGACTCCGTGCGAGAAAGAAATGTTGATGGAGAAACTACAGATAGATACAGAGATGGAGATGCTAGCTAGAGAGACATCCGTTAGTTTGGGTGTCGGAGATGACCGTCGGGTGGTTCAAAGGGTGAAGTTATATATGCGTGTGAGAGGGCACTTGACTGCATGTAGAGAGAAACATATGTAGTGTGCGTGATAGGAATCAAGAGTGAGGGCGAGAAAGAAGGTTGATGGAGAAACAGATAAATAGAAAGATAAAGATGCTAGCTAGTGTGCGCTGGAGATAGTAGTCGAGTGGATCAGAAGGTTGGGTTATGTGTGTGGGTGTGAGAGAGATAGAGAGAGGGTGCATGTGAGTCACATACAAACAGATATCAGAGAGAAATGAGATCCAGAGAGACGGAGTTTTGTGTCTGCGAGAGAGAAAGATATTTCACAACGAGAATGACACGTAGAAAGACATATGAGGGAACACAAGATATCTCTAGGGAGAGAGGGTGTGTTTGAGCGACATACAAGAGAACAATGGAGAAATATGAGATCCTGGGAGACAGAGTTTGTGTTTGTGTGTGAGAAAGAGATATTGAAGAGGAAGAGTCGTAGGTTCTCATATCTAAGGAGCGAAAGACATCTCTGTATGAGGGGTGTGCGAGTGGCACACATGGAAATAGTTGAGAGAAATGAGGCCCCGGGAGACAAAGTTTTGTGTTTGTGTGAGAGAAAGAGATTCCACATGGAGAATCATAGCTAGAGACACATAGCAGGGAGCGAGATATACTTAGAGAGAGATAGAGTGATGAAGGTCGAGGGAGAGAGTACCGCCAGTGTGTTACGAAGATAAAAGATCATTGTCGACATACAGGTAGCACGAGAGATGCCTGAGAGATGATGAACGCGTATAGGTCCAGAGAGATAGTCCTATATAAGCATGAGTGATAGCTATATGAGACGAATATCTGGATTAAAGGGGATTCAAATATTTAAACTGGAGATCACGAGATCGATAATATCATAACGCAAATTGGTGTATCAAACATGCATATTCATTTGAATTTGGGAACATGTGTAATGTTATATAGTTTATCAATATTGGTGATCCATAGATTCTTCAATTACAAACAATGCATGGTTTATAACGGGATTACACTATATGTTGCGTGTGTGAAACACATTATACATGTTTGAGAAGTAAAAAAAAACCCCGCATGAAACACACATTAATTGGACACAGTTAGCGAGGAATGCATACATTGGATTTCAACATATAGTGGTTTCAAATATTTGAAAATCCAAATTGATGGATACAACCTTATGAATCTGAGATCATGCCATTTGTAAACCGTATTTATGTATAAATGGTGTTGTGCTTTTGAAAGTATATATAAAAAAGTGGTGTATATAGAATGTAATCCCAATTGAAAATGGATCCCGCCCGAAAATTTTTTAGTAGAATACAAACGGGATTCGAATTGAGTTGGCACGGTAAACGTGCACTGTGCAAAATTTGAACGAAGCGGGGAAAGTCACAGTAACCGCCCGAAACCAAAATCTGCGAAATGGAAATCACTACTGCCTATCCCTGCCACACAAATCCCATCTACTGGATTTCTATAGGTTTCGATAGGGGTAGGTTTGTAATTTCACCCAAACGTGACGTAACCGCCTCTCACCCGGATTCATACACGGTGGGCGCCAAAACACAGTGTGCCCTCGGCCGAAATTGACTCCCTCCCCGATTCATATTCATACACGATGGGCGCCAAAAACAAACTCTCGTTGGCAAATATTTGGTGTATGCGAGATTACCGTCCTATCCCCAACTGATTAATGTTGCTGTGATGTAGTAGAAATTTGAAACAGGGGCTAAGTTTGTAAATTTCCTCGCATTTGAGACAAGCGCGCCCTGAATGCATTGTTACCCCCCTTCCTCTCTACCTCCCTTTTCCCCATTCGTACTCCGTGGGCGCCAAAACACCCTCTCCACCCCAGCCTCCTCCGTCCGCCACTGTCCGCCACCCCATCCACCGCCATCCTCCTCCACCATGCTGGAGCTGATACCCCACTGCCGCTGTCCATTACAAGAGATCGACCTCTCTCATCCGTGGCTTCGGACCGGGATCCTTACATCCCATCCTCTCGCTTCATCCCCGCCGTCGTCCACCTTGCCGGCATCGCTCCTACGACCGTCTCGTCCACCGCATCCCGCCGCCACCGTCTACCCTCCTAGATCTGCTTCCACGCCGCCGACAGCCATCGCTACCGCAGCACCTTCAAATTCTCAGCAGATGCATACACGGCGCCGCACTAGAGGCGGTACTCTGTCGTATCTGCTCAACTTATTTATCACAGCAAGAAAATAGATCGCCACTGCTTTACTCTGATTTCTTGTCTTGGTTGCAAAGTTGCCTTTGTCCGGTTTGCACCTTCAGTTCCGCCATGGCACGCTCAACACTATACTCCCAATGCTTATGGTTTTCCCCTTTTATATTGCACACTAGTTAAGTCACAGTAGACTAAATTTCAAAATTGGGTCAGTTGATTTTACAGAGCTCGCCGGAGTTGGCCGGTGCGAACGTAGGGGCTCGGGTGGTTGTGGGGCCTCGCCGAACGAAGAAAACTCGACACACGTGGGGGTGGGGGTGGGCGTAGCGGAGGAACACAGGCGGTGGGGGCTGGTGGTCCGGTCGGCGGCCCGTATGGTGTTCTGTATGGGAAGAATCATAGACGAGGAAGAAGAAGGGTTAGGAGACGTAGGATCTTCATCCGACCGCCTGAAATGGTCGAGAGACAGTTGGGAGTTGCATTCTTAATGCGCTCTGGTTCATCATGTGTGGGCACTGTGCAACCAACATTTTATTATCCAAAATCTGCTTGCTCTTCTTTACCATGTTTGATAGTGCTGGCCTGTACGTGATCGATAGGCTTTCAATTACTAGCGGCAATACAACATCGTATTTTCAAGCCAGTTCCACTTTCCCGATTTATATATCATGGTTATGGTGTACCCCTGTTATGTACACTATTATCTGCCTAGTTGCTGTGTGCTCTTGTTATCATGGTTTGGCAATGAACTCTCTATACAATATATTATGAACCTATCATCTGCCAGCTATCCTTACTTCTGGAGCCTATTTTTTTGTGTATTGTTGCCAGATTATATAAATGCACGCACGATATTACAGCACACATGAGTTCTTTCATCAGAATCCAGTGATAGCACATAAGTGTTTACAGGTGCGCCCCTATATTAGAATATCATCTGCATTACAAAGATAATCTCACACCTATTTATGTTTTCATGGTTCTCAGATAATATACGCAATTACAGTGAATATCAGAATCCGCGCATCAGAAGAATATTGTGGAACACTGCAATGACTTACAAAATTGGCACCAAGGCATTGAGTGCCATTCTGGGAGCAATGAAACTCGTACGCTCCCCACCTGTTGATTCTTGTTCAGAATATCTTCCTAATGACTATTCTAACCTCGAGGAGTCAAAGGTAGATGGCCTGTCCTGTTCACCCATCAAGGTGCCTGTTCTAATTTGGCAAGGTTTTATTGATTGCGCGTATATTGCATATGTTGTCTTGCATTTCTTCTACTTTGTTGCACCACCATCTGCTTAGTTTACTCATCATATAACTCGAGATGCCATGCCCATCCATTATCAATACATATTCCATCTGTCATCATACCATGTTTTTCCACTCAAATGTTGTTCTTGTGCATCAGACATCAAAAAGAAAGAGGGTGATTGCCGAACCTGAAGGAGCACCAGCAAAGTCCTTGAAAAACATGGTGGTGCCAGAGAAATCAGACAACACCCCACTTATATCGGCTGTACAACCAGTGACACAAAACGTAGGACTGGCTCCAGCAGACTGTACCCATACTTCACTGGCCACACCACTAGCCCCACCACACAGGACCTGCACTCTAGCAAAAGGTATACCGATTTCATTTGCCATAGCACCAGACGTACCACAGAAAAATCCCACTCCACCAAAAAGTACAGAAAGTCCACCGGCCGAAGACCTATCCCAACTACAGAGACGACCAATTCCTACATATTTGAACCCCATTCCATTTATTCCCAGTTTAAAAGACAATGCTTTCAATGTTGTTAGGAACTACGTGCATATATTCCCATCATGGGAAGATTATAGTGAAGACAAACACCATTTTCACATCTTCCTGTCCAACTTACGTGTAAGTGCTATTATTCATGGTTATTATTTTCCTGTTTTCTGCTGATCGAACACATCAATGATTTACATTACATTGTTGTAACTAGGTGAGGGTCAATCTGGATAGTCATGAGGAGCAAAGCTTGCTTGTGCTTTTCAAGGAAGCATTCCAGCAGTATCAGTGTTACCTGAGGAAATCACACTTTGATGGCAAGTCTATAAACGTATTTCCGGTGAAGTCTGCTGTGCTAAATTTAGAAGACATTGAATGGAAAAACCTTGTTATGCACTGGTCTCGTTCCCAGGATGAGGTACTGTCTATGAAATCACATGACAATTTGAACTTCTACTTTTCCGCATGTGCCTTAAGGATCTTTTTTGCAGGAAATCAGCTCGAATAAGAATTCCGGTTTGAAAAGAACGACAGGATATCGCAAATATGCTGCCCGCTGCTTTGCTCTTGTTAGTACCTGTTGTCCTGTATCACTGTACTTGCATACATACCTAGTTCATTATGTGACAGCAGTATGCATGATAGCTTGCTTATCAATTGTTCGCTCCAAATTATCCGATCTGTATGAATGGTTACATTATTGTAGAATATATCCAATGCCAATGAATTTTTTTAGCTCTGCATTGTTCTTGTAAGTACATGTTGTCCTTTATCAGTGTACTTATATTGACAGGTAGTTGTTCATGTACCATCACTCTGCAGCTTATTTTCCTTTACCCTCCATTTTCTACACATCAGATCTATATTTACTCTTACCATAAGGTTGGTACTGAAGAAGTTTAGCTGTGCATTGCTCTTGGCTGTGCCTTTTGCCCGTATCACTGCACATACATTTATAGCTACTTGGTTATGTAGCATCACTCTTCATCTTATCTTAAATATTCTCCATTTTTTCGTATATTATCACATCTATATTTACTCTTAACAAAATGTAGAATAAAGGCAATGCTTATGAAGAAGATTATGTGCTAAACTTCTTGAATTGCCCCCCATCAGCATGGACAAGGGCTTTATAGAGCCTGTCTTCACCAGTAATGTAAGTTTGTCCTTCTCAAGCCTTCAAACTTTTTTTGTGTATATTTGGTTAGGCATGACTGCAACAGGTGTTTATTTTTGGTGTTTGCATCAAATTGCATGTTTAAAGTTTATTATGTAGTTTATAAACAAAAGTTTGTCCTTCTCAATTCAAGTTTTCAGTTGTACAACCAAGTTCCTTCTTCATACCATGTAAATTAAACTATTCAGAGCAAGTGATCTTCTTTTGCACTGCATGTATGCTTCTGTTCTTCATCCGTAATCCAGTGGTGTGGTGAACCTACCCACTACAGCACAATGTCATATTCTGCAATGTCTTAACTATGAACAATGTCATATCATTCTACTATTACTTAAACCGTCTCTTTATTTGCCAATATGAAATGGGATAAATTGACAGCACACTAACCATTGATACTTATGAGTTCTTGATCTGTAATCCAGTGGTGTCGTGAAGCTGCCAACTCCTTCACAATGCCATTTCCTGCCATGTCTTGACCTGAACAATACCATATTGTGTTAATGCAATTTTAAACTGTGTCACTTCATTCGTCAGTAAGAAATGTGATGAATTGTCAGCACTGATACTTTTATGTGCGAAACTTGTCATCTGTCTGCTTGTTTATCTTTCAGAGTGAGGAAGATATAAGTGTTGAACAAGCGCAGTCTCATCATCTTGCTCAGCTGCTTGCGCTGTAGCTCGCCAGCAGGGCTAACCTTTCCTGAACTCTATTGAAGTGCTGTCGGTTTTGTATATTATTTTGTCGGCGTGTTTATTTGCACTGGTGGCGATCTTTGATGCCCAGTGTATGTAATCTGCTGTCTGCTTGTGCTTTATTATCATAGTGGCAAACTTTGATGCCCAGTGGATGTAATATGCCGTAATTTCTTTATTGTATAGTCTAGGTTTTTTCTTATTCACGATGCTGTAGTTATTTTACTGTATATATGTCCTGTCTTTGCAGTAAGCCAGCCAAACCGTAAAATTACGGTACATAATCGGGCCGTCATGCAATCACGATGTATGATCTGCATCATGGGCCCCGTCAAACTGGCCCACTAGTAGATTCGGGCCTTTAATAGGCCGAGTAACCCCCGACCCTCTTTTCGCAAGAAAACTTAATGGGCTTTTAGGAGGCTGAGAAGTAGGCTGGGCCTAAAACGTACCAAATAGCTCACGGGCCAGCGGCAGCCCGAAATAGACCCCGACCCATGATTGTGTGAATCAATTCACGGGCTTTTAACAGGCCAAAGTTGTCTCCGTCCTTGTTTGGCCCAATCAGATATCGGCTGCGAGCAGGCCGGATGCAAACCGGGCCGTAGTTAGGCCCAACTATATGACCGGCTTTTAACAGGCCGAAATTAATATAGGGCCAAAATGTTAAATGGGCCCTTAACAGGCTGAAACTAATATCAAGCCGAATTACTAAATGGGCCTTTAGCAAGTGGGCCCAAAAGCATAGCGTCCAGTCAACGGGCCGAATCTGATATGGGCCATAATTGAGCCCAAAGCCTCTTAAAGCGCCGGACCTGATCTTGGCCGTGATTTGGCCCAGAAAGTGGGAGGCTTTTAACGGACCAGATCTTATATGGGCCATTATTAGGCCCAGAACGTGGCAGGCCATTAATGGACCGGATCAACTATGGGCCGACATTTGGCCCAAAACATGGCAGCCAGTTAATGGGCCAGCCTACTAGGGTCCTCAAAATCTTGTGGGCCTACAGCTGGGCCGGCCCATTAATGTCGGCGCAATCTCGTGGGCCTTTAGCTCGGACGGCCCATTATGATCCGCAAGAATTTTGTGGGCCTTTACCTGGGCCGACCCATTATGGCACACAAAAATCTTGTGGGCCTTTACCTGGGCTGGCCTATTATGGCCCGCGAAATCTTGTTGGCCTTTAGCTGGGCCAGCCCATTATAGTCCGCAAAATCTCGTGGGCCTTTAACTGGGCCGGCCCATTAAGGGCCGCAAAATCTCATGGGCCTTTAGTTGGGCCGGCCCATTTAAACTTGTTGGGCTGTGCCACGTGTCGACGTATCATAGGCGCCTTCTGTCCAATGAGTGGATGCCATCTGTCCCAACGATGGGCCGACACATGTTTCCTCCAGCCAATGATGATTTTACACGTGGAAAATCCCCATTTGTTGGGGCTGTTAACGGGTTATCGGATCCAAAACCCGACCCGATAGCTTAACGGCGTTCCGTTACAGTGGATGCCATGTGTAAGTCACCCTTGACGAAAGCACTTCTGTGACGCGCGATTTATCGTCATGGAAGTGGACACTTCCTTGATGATAATTTTGGTAATGTCATGGAACACTTCTACGACAGCACATGTATGACTATCTTGATTCTGTCATAAATTTGTAATGGATGTACATGCATGACAAAAAATGCGACCTACTGTGACAAACACGTATCATCACAGAAGTGTATTTTCTTTGTAGTGAAGCTAGCAGAGGCAGAGCAGGCTAGGCGTCTCCTGCTATCTAAAACTGTTGTCAATACAAAATTTCTTTCATAATAGCTAGGTTCAAATGTTTATCCAGTTAGCATGCCTGTTGTGATGTCCGTGCATCTACTGATGTGGAACAAAATATTTTTTTTGGGTCATGTAGTAACAGCAATTACTTTCCTAACAATAACAGACGAAGCATTGGACATGGTATAGTTCACGCGCAAGCCCAACATTCCAAGTTCAACTTCCACGTCAAACTCATGTTCATAGATATCTGCACATTCATACATAATATCCACAACCATGATTCACTTCAAAGCCAAAAAAATGTGAGGAGAGTTATAAATAAAGAAAAACCTCTACTAGTTCCAGCTACTAGTGCGAGCAGAACAAGTCAAGACCATGCGTAAATTAATTATATTTTAGTCATTTTTTGTGTTCTAAAATGCCTGCTGGCTCGCGGAAGGACGTGTTGCTGGCACATGCACGGATTCAATGAAGGCAGGCGGGGCAGTCTTAAGCTGGTTGCACACGGCGAGGAGGCATCCTAAGCCGGGCCAGCAGCGAGTGGGGCCCTCTTGGCCGGCGCGCCGGTTCAATGCCTGCGCTATGAGAGGTTGTGTCCGTGTCAGAGCAATCACTCCCTCCAGTCCTTTTTTGTTTGGGTATAACAAAATATCGTTTTCCATTCACATTTTACAAGTAAAATCCGTGGACAAACTTTGACCCAAAATACGATGGGGACTAGTAAACCAGAATGGAGGTAGTAGTTTTTTTTAATCAAAGAAGGGTTTCCCCTTCCGATTTTCATTACTGAAAACCAGCATCTAAATCTAAACCATAGTATTTGCCCTAGAACTACCAGGTTCAACATCTCGCAACATAAACCCATACAACCATACGCCAAGGAGGACGTAGTACTATGAATTCCATTTTCGCTCCATACCAATCGTTCTAAAAACTACTCGATCTGTGGCAACTGGCGAGCAACCGCCTCCAAGTCGTTCACCTGTGGTCCTGACCATCAACTCCTACGGATCAAATTATCACGCGAGCAGACTATTCGTACAAAGGTGCTCCACCACGTACCCGATACCCGTGAATGCAGCAATCGTGCACCTAGGGTTTTAGGGTTTATTTGTTAACGTCGCCTTTACGTAACACTCTTGTGTGCGAGACAGCAAGAGGCCGACTGCGTGCGTGCGCCTCTTCTCTTCGTATATGTACTCCACCGTTTGTCTGGTGTCCAAAAAATTATAATAACTACTAGCAATGTGCCAATGCGTTGCCACACGATCAAAGTAGATTAATACATATTCACCGATTTGATAGAAAAAAGTCTAGTTTTGAAATACGTATATCACTAAAAATATGTTATGTTTCACTCAAAATATATTCCTTTGGCGGTTTTGATGAGATAAGGGAGGAATGTTGCTGGTTTCAAGATTCAAGAAGTGGTATATGTCTAATTTCTACTCTTACTAGCAAGATGCCCGTGCATTGCAAGGAACATCAAGATCTTGTGGGAGAAAAGGATGAACGAGGAAAGGCCTTATCTGCAAACGTGGTGATGAGTGCGGGTAAATTGCCATACCTTCCTATCCGTCAGATATAAATCGGACGACCTACATTGCAGGATGGCAGGCCCACCATCATCACCAACTCTGTTTTTTATGCCTACTCCTATAAAAAGCATTATAGGTGATGATCGTGTGCCTACCATCCTGCAATATATGTCGTCCGATCTATATCTGACGGATAGGAAGGAAACTATGGCAATTTTGCAAAAAGATACCCACACCCCTCTCCACATTTGCAAATAAGGCCTTCCCTCGTTCATCCTTTCACCCCACAAGATAAACTACTCATACAAATGCATCTTGATGTTTCGTGCAACGCATGGGCATCTTGCTAGTTGTTGCAAAAAGCCCATGTGTGTGTGAGAGAGAGGGAGAGTGGAGGAGGATGGAGTGCATGTGTGACAAAGACACAAGGAGTGTGTGTGTGCGCGATAGGTATCAGCTTAAATGAGGCGATAGTGTGTGTGTGCACGATCGAGAGGGCGTGTCTCACGAAGGGTAGAAAAATCTACATAGATGCAAGGAGTGGGAGAGAGACATGTATGCGATAGTGGAAGCACGAGTGTGCGGGTGTATAAACCTATTAAGAGGCTAGTCGATAAATGTTTTTGAGAGAAATACGAGTCGGGGTGCGAAAGCGAGAGTTTTGTGTGTGTGAGAGAGAGAAGGTAGTCGGGAAGGGGAGTGGAAGCACGAGTGTGCGGGTGTATAA